>NC_045698.1:114504650-114548111 GCF_009834535.1 Camelus ferus
ACTCTTCCTTCACTTGAACTCTTACAGGCCATTGCAGGGTCATTAATTGTCCTAATTTCAGTATTGTAGTGTCTCGGGGAATAGAGAAGCCAGAGGAGAGGGAGGGAGATGGGGAAATGGCCAGTCAGTGAAGCAGTCAAAACACACACATTTAAGGGGAGGGTGTAGCTCAGTGGTAGAGAGTGTGCTTAACATGCATGAGGTCCTGGGTTCAATCCCCAGTACCTCCATCAAATAAATAAATAAACCTAATAACTACCCCCCCCAAAAAATTAAAAAACCACACATTTATTGAGTTTGCTATCTTATATGGGCATGGTTTGTGGTACCTCAAAACAGTGACAGTAGTAATATCAAAGATCACTGGCCACAGATCACCATAGCAAATGTAATAATATTTAATAATAATATTAAATTTTAAATACTATGGAAATTCCCCAAAAGTGACACAGAGACACAAACACTGTTGGAAAATTGGTACTTGATAGACTTAATCAACACAGAATTTCCACAAACCTTCAATTTGTAAAAAACGTAGTATCTGTAGCACAAAGAAAGAAGCACCGTAAAACAAGGCAGGCCTGCACATTACTTCTATTTTTATATGTACGTATATGCTAACATTTACCTCTAAGTTTGTATACACACACACATACATCACAAAGGAGTATTATTTCTAATATTATAAAATTAACTAGTCTATGAATCTAATCATGTCACTCATTTTTGTAATAATAAAATACATTTTATCACTGTGAGTATAATTTTACAGAGGCAGTAGTCTTCTCCTGAAATAAAAGTTATAATCAGGGTTCCACTGCAAAATATCTGTTTTTAAGTTAATGCAGTCATTTTCTCATACTATTCTTCTGAAGTCTAGTTTAGGTTATTTTCGCCTGCTTTAGGTACTCTATTTCATGCATACAAAAATATATTGCATTTGGCATCCCTTTATATAACATTTGATGTCAAATTCTAAATAAATTGATACCTAAGAAACAGCAACAAAAAGACTCTTCTCAATGACTTCTAGCTTAAGACCACCATGAACACATGTGTAGGTGAGTAAGTTGGGTTTATTGCATGAAGGAGACAGCACATCATATGTTAGTTAGTAAGAGGGTCTTGGAAGGGACTCATCTGGTGTTGTGTTAGGTATTTGATCTTAAAAAAAAACCAAAAATCAAGAAAAGGGGATCGTTCCTAGATTGAGTGGTGTCAGAAAACAAAGGCAATTTAATTTAGGAGGCAAAGGGAATAAACATTGCTAAGCTCGAACTCATAAAAAAGCAACAATCACTCCAATAAACTGGGAGAAGAGGATACTGGTTATTTCTCTGGGGTCTGGGAAGTGTCTTTATTTTCATCTGTGCTCAAACATGTCAATAAAGTGTTTCTCTTTTCGCTCCATCATAGTGACCTTTTCTGATGCTAATGTTCTGTGATTTCTTTTTCTTGAGGATCACCAGAGTATCATGACCTGTTTAGCCAGACAAGCTCAGTGGACATCTGTCAGAGGCAGATTTTTGTCTTCCTCACTTCTTTAAAAGTAAAGTTTATACATGACCTCCTTTATTTTACTCTCTTCGTTGTCAAAGAAAACCACATGGAAGTCAAATAAACAATATGGGTTCATTCCTTTATAGAGAATTAATGTCAAGGAACTGCCTGACTACATTCCTTTTTTCTGAAATTAAGGTAGTTATAAGCTTAAGTTGAAGTAGAGACCTATTTGAATCATTCAAATTTATTTGTATTCAGATTTTTTTTAATTTAAGTGGAAATTTTTTTTTAAATATTAATTCTGAACTCCTACCCCTCAGAACTTGTTTCACGGTGGCTACCACACTATTCTTGCTCATTACTGAATTTTATTTTTCATACACATACATCTCATGCAACATAAAAGAGAATTTACTGTATATAGCTAGATGTCTAGAATATTTGTGTTTTGTTATTGACAAGAGACTATGAACTTTGTGAAGTTGAAATTGTATATTCCCCATGTTTTTGCAAAGTCCTTAGCAGTGCAAACATCCATCTTAAATTATAAATGTACTGATCATTTTAGGTTTAAGAGTAATGGACCCAACAATTTTATTAAAAAGAAAGAAACTTAAAAAAAAAAAAAAAAGAGTAAAAGGCCAAGAGTGGTTTGAGTATATTGTGTATTTTGGGCCATTTTTGTGGTTCTTGATATGTTGATATGCAGGATAGGAAGAATTAGGTACATAGTAGATTTGTTCTTTACTATATCCAGTACTTAAAATAGTGTAAAATGACAATTGCACAATGATCTGGACTAGTTTACTTAGAACAGTGTGGTAATGAGGCATCCACTCTGGTTCTAGATTTCCTGTGGGTTATTTTAGATCTCATTGGAGAAAAATCCTGTTCTACTGAATGCAGTTGTAGGACAAATCCTTGTTAAGTGTCTAATATGTTCAGCTACAGATAGTAAAGAAGACTACGCCAGTCCTTTTAAACCAATGAGGAGACATACCTCATGCAACAGATGTCCAGGGCTAGTCAATAGTGTCTATGGATCCTCACTGATACCAGAAAAGAACTAGGCTACTTTCATGTTCTTGCTCTTCCATTCAGCTTTATTTTCCTTAGGGCCATGAATGGCTTCCATGTTACCAGGCATCTGACCATGACCCAAGGCAGAATGAAGGCTATAGGTGAAGATGTCAAAGGGCAAGGGAGTCTTGATCTATTATTTTAACTCCTTTTTTTTCAGCCTTATTGAGGTAAAACTGATAAATAAAATTGTAAGAAACTTAAAGTGTACATCGTGATGTTTTTTTAAATAAGAATCACTCAATAAGCATGTGCATATATCATTTTGGCTTCAGCTACATCATTGCACCATCTCAAGCTGCAAACACGGATTAGGACAATTTGGAAACAAGGCACTTGGCATCCCTGAACAAGTTCGGAGTTAACATACATGAAGGATGGCAGGAAGTGTTCAAATTATGCCAGTTACTAGTAGTCTCTATCAACAAATTCATCATACATGCAGATTTAGGATCACAAACTTAATGGTGAAATAAAATTGAGTTGAGAAAGAGAAAATGGCAAAACTGAGGCCCCAGTAATGCAAGTTTCAATTCCACTGGTGGTAGTTAAAAAGTTTGCCTTAAAAGTTATAATCTCAAAAAAAAAACCTATTATCAAGAGTTATGTTTATATTGTGTAATATAAAATTATAAGTTCAAGACATGGTGAACAATAATTTAATAGGTTTTAATGTAGTTAATTTACTAATGTTACACACATTTTGACCACACTAATACATAATAAAGTTATTTTAAATTAATGATAATATTTTAGTAAAGGCAATGTGAGTAAATATGTCTAAATGTTTTTGAAATCTTATTTAATGCTTTATAATTACTGAACTGATAACCTTCATTTAGGTGTATTATACTTTAGTATTTATAGGTAATGACTAACAGAGCTAAAAATGACACCTTGAAACCAAGTCTCCCTAAAAGCAAGTTCCTCTACCAAGTTTATGATTAACCTCTGTTCAAAACTTTATTCCATTTCTTGTCCTGAATCTGCTCTCCTCAAGATTAAGAAGTATCAAAGAAAAGGGGGGACCTGAAACCATATATAAACTCCTGTGTCCCTGTGCTTTGAAATAAAAGGCTTTCCTCTAAGTGTCCCAGGCCTCCCTGGAGTCTCAAAAGGCTGATTAAAGAGTTAATAGTTAGGAAATGTGAAGCTGTAGAAACAAAGAACAGCTGTTAGACTAGGAAACTGGTAACAATTTAGACTATAAATCGGCCACATAGCAAAGTCATTGAAATCTCACTTCCCTGAAAGATATAAATAAAGGTCTAAAACACATTCTTTAGTTTCTTTTTTTTATAGGAAGCAGATCCCCACCAGATGAAAACTGCTGGCTGCAAGCACAGAGCCCCCAGACCAGCTGAAACGGTAAGACTGGATGCTCAAAATTTACCTTGATGCCCACAAATCTGAGAATTAAACCCAAGCTTATCAGATACCCTGTAGCCTCCTGCCTCACACCACCAACCTTAAAGACCCATCCTTGAAAGCTATTGGGGAGTTGAGATCTTCAAAGCATGAGCTGCCCATTTTCCTTGTTTTGCGCCCTGCAATAAATGCTGTACTTTCCTTCACTACAACTTGGTATCAGTAGATTGGCTTTACTGGGTGTGGGTAAGCTGACCCAAGTCCAGGTTTGGTAACAACCTCACAACACATATCAAATGAAACAAATACATTACTGTTTGTGCTTACTAAATCAGATTTTTTTCAATATATTTCCACAATTATGCCAACATGCAAGTAGCTTGTAAAAAACATCATGTTATAAATCTCGTTAAACACTTCACTGTGTGCATTGCAGGATATGAGTAGAATCTTACAATTCTGTAGCTGTTGTAGGCATGTTTTATTTAAAATAGATAATTAGCATATTTTGGCCTCTTTCTTGATTATTTAAAAACAAGTGAGAGAATTCTGTTTCTAATTGTGTTAAATATACACAAGTGTGATTATAGAAATCACTGGTTTACACCATTTTTGCCAGCAAAATTACATGATGATAAACACATTTTCAAACATCTAGTCTAATTTTTTTTTTACCTATATCACTAATCTACTTCTAAAACAGTGAATTTTCACACTTGATTTAAAGATGCAGTCTTTGGATTAAAAGGATAGTGTGTGCATCAATTTTTTTTGAAACTTAACTTTGAGCCAAGTAGCTTGCAAACACCCCTATAAAGTTCATCACATTTTGAAATTTTTATTCAGGTTAAATGTCTAATATTGACATTATTTCAAATGACTATAAAACAAAGTAATTTGACCATATAGCTTTAATGTGATATAACCCAAATGCAAAGAACTTTGATAATTTAATGTTTTCAGTAACTCTATGGAATTTTGAGACATAATACACAAAATCTTTCACACTAATCATTCATTTTCTTCAACAATGAAAAATTTGCAAACATTAAAAAAATACAAGAGCTCATGATGTATTTATGCAGGCTTTAAAATGTGCATATGCTCTAGCTCTGTCCACTAAAAAGAGTTAAAAATAACAGTATAATAGCAACAGACACTCTCAGCCCTAAGACTGCGGTATCAAAAGACTCTTTCCTATAAAAAGAATCACAAAGCCTTGGGAAAATACTATGCTACAGGTTAGAGGTAGAATTTACATATGGCAAGCTGGGAATTTGTGGTCTCACCAGAAAACAGGAACACAAACAAAGTCATGACAAATGGACTCAGGCATCAAAGGGTTAATATGCATGCATAAATATGGAGAGTGATTGCAATGAATTTAACACGTCAAGTATGTTTAAATTCAGTAGTTGCAGTAATCTTAAAATACTTTGGTGGATATAGGAGGATATTAAGGAACCAACTAATTAAAACTGGGAAATAAAATGTAACAGAATGTATTTTTTCATATCTATATAATTTGCCCATCAGGACAATCAGGTTGCCAAGTGCTTGGCTTATGTGTGGTGAAGGGTAGTCTTCAAGAAAGATTTCAGATAATTAAGAAGTAAGATATAATTAAACTATCACTTCAAAAACTCTGATGACAGCATTAATCTAAACAATAATAATTAATGGCCACTGACAACCCCAAAACAGAGATAACTGCCAATGTATGTTACCTTGCAAGTAAGTAAGTAAGAAGAAAGAAAGAAAGAGGAGAGAGAGAGAGAGAGAAAGGAAGGAAGGAAGGAAGGAAGGAAGGGAGAGAGAAAGGAAGGAAGGAAGGAAGGGAGGAAGAAAAAGACAATTTAATCAATCCCTTATCTCAAGCAATTAACTTATGGGAATTGCAGGGGTCACGGGAAGATGATACCATGATTATGCATCCAGTAAAATCTAGACTATGGAAAACTTCACCACAAACTATCCAGTTTCTACAATAACAAGAAAATTGCAAAATTACAAAGAAAGAAAGAAAGAAATCTGAACAAACAGACTAAATAATATTTAAGAGTCTTATCAGGCAAAGAATAGGCCTTATTTTGATCCTAGGTCAGGTAAGCACGTTTTCTAAGAATGGATAAGTCAATTATAAAAATATGAACTCTGAGTAGATATTGGATAGTAATATTTACGAAGTGTGAATTTTTCACTGGGATAATGTGATTTTTTATTATATATAAAAATAGTGACTCTCAAATACATTGTAAAATACGTACAGATTGAACAGTATGAAATATGTGAGGAAATGGGTGAAGGCACTGTTAAATAAGAGATGCTATATGTGTTAATTGTTGAAACTTGGTAAGTAGATACATCATGCTAGTCTTGAAAATCTGTTAGGAAATCTCAAAAGTGGAGGGAGAAAAAGAAACGTGTCTTCTAACTTTGACAATTTTTCTGAAATTTGGTGAGTGCATTTCTGATGTGTTAAAAAAGCAAAGCCTTTGTGTGGCATGATACATTTGCAAGAGTTCTACTTTATTTTAAGGGTATTTTTCTTGGTATGTGGTCAAAATAGTGGAGTAGAATGACCTTGAACTCACCTCATCCCCCAGGCACAGCAAAATTAAGACTATTTACAGAGCAACTATCTATGAGAATCTGAAGACTAGCAGACAAAAAAAAATTTACAACTAAAGATATAAGGAAGGAGCCACCACAAATGGGTGGTGGGAGGGAAAAAGACATGGTAAAGTCAAGACCCACACCCTTTGCTAGGCGATCTACAAACAGGAGGGTAACACAGCCGCAGAGTTTCCCCCCAGGAAGTGATGAATCTGACCCCACATCAGGCTCCCCGGTCTAAGAGTTCTGTACCCAGAAGAGGAGCCCCCAGAACATTTGGCTTTGATGGCCAGCAGGGCTTGTGTACTGGAGGGCTGGAGGGCCATAGGAAACAGAGAATCTTATCTTAAAAAACATGTGAAAAATTTTACATGATCTAGTGCAGAAGCAGCAATTTGAAAAGAGCCTGGATCAAACCAGCTTGCTGATCTTGGAAAGCATCCCAGATGGGCAGGAGGCAAGTAAAACTTACCCTGGGGATGGAGATGCTGGCAGTAGGCATTTGGGGGAGCTCATTCTACATCAGGGACACCAGCACTGGCAAGCACCATTTGGGAGTCCTCACTCTAGCCTATTAATGCCAGGAAATTACCCATCCATCAGTGGGCCAGCACAAACCCTGGCCCTCCACCCCAGGCCATGCAACCAGCCACACTGGGACCTCAGCCCATCTGCCATAAGCGGGCAGCCACTACACAAAGCAGGACCTGGCAGCCAACCAGGCCAGCATCCAGCCCTTTCTACCAATGCACTCATGGTAGCTGGCCCCACCAGAATGGAAGGACCCATGTAGCCCACACAGGGGGCACTTGTAGAGCATGTAACTGGTGACCAGGGAAAAGCATGCTCCTGGACACTATAGGACATCACCTACATAAGGCCACTTCTCCAAAATCAGAAAAAGTAATCATCTACCTAATACATAGAGATAAACACAAGAATTAGGCAAAATGAAGAGAGAGGAATATACTCCAAAGGAAGAAACAAGTAAACATCACAAGAACAACTAAATAAAGTGGAAATAAATATACTCAATAAAGAGTTCAAAGTAATGATCAAGAAGATGCTCAAGGAACTAAAGACAAGAATGGATGGACACAGTGAAAATTTTAATAAAGAGTTAGAAAATATAAAGGAGAACCAGACAGAGCTGAAGAATACAATAACTGAAATAAAAAAATACACCAGAATGAATCAACAGTAGATTAGATGATACAGTGGAACGGATGAGCAAACTGGAAGACAGAGTAGTGGAAATCACCCAGGCTGAACAGAAAAAAAGGAAAAAAAAAAAAAAAAAAGAAGTGTTAAAAAATTAAGATAGTTTAAGAGACCCCTGGGAAAACATAAAGAATAATAAGGTTTGCATTATAGAGGTCCTAGAAGGAGAAGAAAGAGAGACTGAGACAGAAAACTTATTTGAAAAAAAAAAAAAAGCTAAAAATGTCCGTAACCTGGGAAAGGAAACAGACATTCAAGTACAGGAATTACAGAGAGTTTCAAACAAGATCCACCTACCTGAAGATACATTATAATTTAAGTGGCAAAAATTAAAGATAATGAAAATATTAAAAGCAGCAAGAGACAAGCAATGAGTTACATAAAAGGGAACTCCCATAAGACTGTAAACTGACTTTTCAGCAGAAACACTCTAGGCTGGAAGGGAATGGCACTACACACACACACACACACACACACACACACACACACACAAAACCAATACACTCTACCTGGCAAGGTTATTATTCAGATTTGAAGGTGAGATAGAGTTTCTCAGACAAAGAAAAGTTGAAAGAGTCCAGAACTGCTATACTGGTTTTACAAGAAAAGGTAAAGGGTCTTCTCTAAGTGGAAAATTAAGAGTCTACAATTAAAAATATGAAAATCATGAAAAGGAATAATCTCATGGGTAAAGAGCATATATACCATAAATTTGGCAGATCAACCACTTACACAAATAGTAGAAAGTTGAAAAAGACAAAAGTAATAAAAGAATCTATATCCAAAATAAATAGTTAAGAAATACACAAAACAAGCAAGTTACCTGGACATCTTTGGTCACACATAGCCTGCTTCTCTGTGAGAGACTTATGCATTAATTCCTGCCTCACAGTGGTTTTGTTGTCTGAAAGGAATGTATTATGCAGATAAAACATTTTCAAAATTGCTGAGCACATGATAAGCATCTGATGTTTATCCTTAATGACTACATTATCATTTAAATAACTTATTTCATTTATTTATTTGCAATACACCAAGGCTAAATTATAAGTTGAAATATCAATTATAAAGCTGGGGAAAAATAGTATTTTTGCCCTCTTATTTAAATGATAAATTATGTGGTTTCAAGTAAATTTCTTTAGGAATGTTTAGTACATCCCCCCCACTGCCTCATCAGAAATTAGATGTTGTGATGATTAATCTGATATGTCAATTTTACCGGACCACAGAGTGACCAGATATTTAGTCAATCGTTATTCTGAGTGTTTCTATGAGGGTGGTTTTTGATGACATTAATATGTGAATTGGTAAACTAAGTAAAACAGATTTCCCTTCCTGATATAAGTGGGCCTCATCCAGTCAGTTGAAGGCTTGAATAGAACAAAACTCTGATTTTTCCCTAAGTAGGAGAGAATTCTGTCTGACAGCCCTCAAAATATTTTCAATTTGGTGGCCATCCCCCATATTGAGGCAGGACCACACCCCATTTCAGCAGGAAGTAGCCAGAGTGGTCATCGCCCCATTCCCTGAAAGATTTGGGGAAGGATGAAACAGGATTGGAGATTGAAAGCAAGGCCCCCTAACACCGGGTTCCTCTCCTGTGTGGATGGTTAATCTCTCTGTCCAAAACAGTATTTCCTTTCTTGTCCAACACCTGTTCTCCTCAAGACTGAGGAGTATCAAAGAAAAAAGGGGGAAACTGTAACCAAGCAGGACCCTGCGTGGCCTTCCAGGGTCAGATCCCTCACCCATATCCTCTGCTGGAGCTCCTCTTTAAAGCACCCAGATAATAGTATCTTGTGTATATTTCCTGAGTTTTTCAGGTGCTTAAAACCACCACAAAAGGGAAGAAATTAACTATTTGATGATCAAGAATGTGTAGCCTCAAGACCTTCTGGCACCTAAGAGTTGATAGTGTTGACCATCCTGTTACCTCAACATCAACCAATCGGAGAATTGTGCACAAGCTGATCACGTACCCTACCACTCCCCTCCCTTACCTGGCCTTTAAATATGCTTTGTTGAAACCCTTCAGGGAGTTCCGTGTTTTTCCTGGGCATGAGCCACACCATCCTCTTTGCTCGGCCCAGCAGTAAACCTTTCTCTGCTCCAAACTTTGATGCTTCAATTTGTTTGGCCTCATGGTGCAGCAGGCACACAAGCTTGCCTTCAGTAACAATATTACCCTACACGCTGTGATGTAGCCAAAATGTTAAAAGAAAGCTAAGTTATTAATCTGGAGTTACGTCTTCAACATAACAAAATAAGTGATAATGTCAGGGAAAAGAGTCTGTCCTTGGAATGATCAATTTAGTCCAGTGATCAATCATCATGTGCAAAAGAGCCTCAAGAAATAATGAGCATAGGAGTTAAATGAGCCCATAGTCACCAAGGAGAGCTTATTTTGCTGTTTTACTAATTCAAATTAATGAGCACACTTCTCCTCCCACTCCCAGTACACTTGTAAACATACACACAGCGTACTTAATGATAGGAAAATGGTCCATGCACCGTGCATGAGAATTGCATCTATCTGATCCCAGAGAAACCTACAACTTTTTCTCAAAGTTTCTCTTTGATTTCACTGTTGCCAAGTTCCCCTAAGTAAACCTGCGGCTTCATTACTGCCTGGAACACAAGGTGAGCTGAGTTACAACCCCAAGAGATGTTTAAACAAGCTCTTCTTCTCCTGGGATCCAAACCGCAGATTCAAGTGCTTGTAATTTTCTCTATTTAATTATAACTTTTTAATTGTTACATCGTAGCACTCTAACAAGTCCCTTGGCACGTCCAGAGCAGGGGTTTAACTGGCAGGACTCCCAGCTCCAGAAAGTTACTAAATCAAGAAAACAAGACAGTTTTGAAACCTTTTTTTTTTTTTTCTCATGTTCTGTGGGAGTTAATTCAAATCTTCATTCAGTCCCTATGCTTTTAACCTGAACTATTTTTTCATAAATAGTCTCACTGGGACACCAAGCAATTATCAAGTCAGAGAAATCAAACCACCACAAGGGAAATGTCTTGGTCACAACAAAGCAAGCCTATTTTTAATGCAAATTATTTGGTGATCCTGATACTTCATATTTGTTCTCATACAAAATTTCATTGCCTTTGTTGCTATGGTTTTATCACATACCCCCTAATTCACCTTTGAAAAACAAGAATATGTCATTGAGTCCTCCATTAATAGATAAGCTTCAGAAGAAAAGATGCTAACATTCATCAACCCAACCAGCAACTTAAAATCAATTTTGATTTATAAACTACTCATACTCCATATCTCTTTCATTTCCTCTTCCTTCACACTACCTAAAAACAACAGGAACAAAATGACTGATTACCAGACAAAGACTAAAATACTTGAATAATTGATTTTGGTCATATCGTGACTACAACTGGCCAATCAATGCACATGAGGAGTTACGTCTGTAAATTTTTAACAGGTACAATACAAAATTCTGCTTGTGGATACTGAAAACCTTATATACAAATTTCTAACTATCTATTCTTTATTTAAAGCCACTATTGTCTTTTGTCCTTACATGTTTGTTTTGAAAAAGTTTTATATATATATATATAAATTATATATATAATATATTTATATATTATATATGTATACATACACATATATATTTAACAATCTTGTTTTTTAAAATATATATATATACGTATCTTAAATGCATTTTCAAGATTAAATATTTTTTCATTATGATGATTAGACGTGAAACAACTATTCTTTATTCAGGTAGCTTTAGTGAATAGTGTTTTAATATTTTCATCTGAAATTTGATACCTTACCTTTGCCCTTCCTCTTAGGTATCTAACAGCAAGTGTACTTCTGAGATCTGTTTTCCAAAGAATAATTTTTAAAACTTCTTGTTTATAAAATTATGATACTGTCTCCCCAACTATACTGCTTTCTTGTTTCCACCTAGTCTAAAACATTCCATAAAGCAGATCTTACATGGGATCTTACTTCATGAGAAGAGTGCAGATTTTTAAAGTGCCATTATGAAGAGATATACAAAGGGGAAGGGGTCTTCCTTGCCTCAGGCCATTTGAAATTATTCAGGGTAGAATGAGGAAAAGCTGCAACCTAGGATATTCTATCCAGCAAGGCTATCCTTTAGAATAGAAGGAAAGATAAAGAATCTCACAGAGAAGCAAAAACTAAAAGAATTCAGCCATATTAAACCTATTCTAAAAGAAATACTGAAAGGTCTATTCTACATAGAAAAGCAGCAGGATGCTATAGAACAGAGAAGACCATAAGTGGAAATGCAATAACTACAATGGGTTGCAACAGAATAAACAGGAAGATGTAAAAGAGGACAACAAAATCATAAAAAAGTGGGAGAGAAGAGAAAGAAAATTTTTCTTCTTTTTTGTTAGGATGTGTTTGAGTTTATATGACTATCAGTTTAAAGCAAACAGATATAATAATGGGTTAATACACTTGAAAAACAGGGTAGCCACACAACAAAAGCACAGAATAGAATCACACAGCCAAAATAAGAAAAACCAAGATAATGCAAAAGAAAATTATCAAGTCACAAAAAGAAGAAGAAATAAAGAGTACATACCAAATCAACTGGAAAACATTTATGGAAAAATAAATTTATTTATTTATTTATTTATTTATTTATTTATTTATTTATTTATTTATTTATGTTTTTCCTGTTAATGGAAAGATGGGCATTATATTAACTTTAGAATAAATAACAATATGCATTAGATAGATAGATAGATAGATAGATAGATAGATAGATAGATAGATAGATAGATAGATAGATAGAAGTTTGCCTTTAATTAATGATTTTTTGAAAATTTGGGGCTAGATTATTTCTCTTTCTTCTTGTTAAATGTTTGTATTGGTAATGAATTCTTGAAAAGATGGGAAAACTGTACATCAAGTTTTTGATTTTTTAAGCTAAGATAAATAACCAGTCGTTGGTAAAAAAAAAAAAAATGTGTACGGTGTGGAAAGGTACAGATTTAAGAAACTAAATACTGGATGGGTAAGATAACATGAGAAATTTCAAGTATCGCAGAGTAGATGTCTAAATAAATGCTTGTACTTGTTTAATTTCACCCTAAAATTTTTGCATGCTCACACAAAGGTGTATCCAAAGCCCCTGTATGCAAAAAGTAATGAAATTTTTTGACCCCTAGATCTGAATGTATATTCTCTAGAAAATTGGGGCATTAGACTTAACAGGCAACAAGGATGTTACAAAATAAGTAGAGAGATTAAACATTAGGAGGGACTTTTTGGATTCTTTTATTAGCTATCAATCCATTAAGTTATAAAGGAAGGCTATAGAATTTCTTTAGAAATACAGCTTTAACAAAAGCATCCGTTGATCTTTTTAGGTAAATTTAACTGTAATTTTCCTTGATATTGACATACAAAATAAATTACAAATTTTGGATTATATTAAGATCTAAAAGTATCAGTGATTTTTTTCTTAATTAACTTATTTTCTTTTTCTTTATATAGTGGAAACTTGAAGTCACTGTTTGCTAATGAAAAAAGCTTTTGTATATAGTACATTTGAGTTTAACAATATGCAAAAAGAGTAAGTCATATAAATAATAAGAAAGCTTGATTTCTGGGTAAGTTCCAGGAGAAGATTAATTCTAGCCACACATCTCTTGCTCTAATTCTCATTATGTGTTTGACAGTTTATTACAAAAAAAAAAAAAAAAAAAAAACTGATTTCAACCTGCGTATTCTTCATAAACACACAATGCTTACTCTTACACAAATGAACCTCACAAAGCAGGTGAGAGATTGTGCTTCATAAGAACTTCTCTGATTCTCTAGTATGCGTGCTGTCAATCTCTTGGGTTAATAAGGAAGGTTATAGGACTATCCTCCTCAGCAGTATGTTATTAACAAAAATACCACATTTTTTAATTAGATGGCAGATACCTAAGATTTAATTATGTTTGATTTAGAAGGAGGCTATTGTTAATATGGGCAAAAATTTCCTCCCCAAATTCTGCTTTTTATATGTAAGCAGATATTATGTCTTATCCAAGACAAAAAAATTAACAAATTTAACAAATTTAAATGATAAAGTGCAAAATTTAGGGGAAATTTACTGTGCTTTCAAGAAAATATGTTGATTACATAAGCCACCTTATGTGTTTGTCAAAATATTTTTGACATATTTCTCATAATCCTTGTTTAAAAAATGTCAAATTAGTAAGTGTGGGTATAAGGGAAAACAAGTATTTAATATAGATCTTAATATCTACTGTCTCAATTTATTCATTTTTGAAGTACCTTTCAAGATTTTGTAAATTCACAATATTTTCAAAATATTAATATGTAAAGATGTAGACAAACTGAATGTGAACAGCTCAGTAGAATCTTGAACATTTGAGAATTTGAAAACTGACTCTGTAGCAGTTTTTTGCTTCAGTCTTTTTACCTTACTCATCAAATTTCTGTTGATTGAATAATGGTAATTAGGCATTTTTTGGTTATTATCATAATTTCCTTCCCTAAACTTCATGATTTGAGTATCATTGATAAAAGGGGTTTTTTTGTTTTTGTTTTGTTTTGTTGTTTTCTGCCAAGCATGGCACAGATCTGGTGCTGCTTGTGGAAAGTAAAAACATCTCTCAACGTGGCTCAGAGATTCTTATTTAAATATTGCATGGGAAAAGGTGGTGGAAAATAATTTCATTTCATGTGTGTAAGTAAGTAAGTGCGTATAATTTGCATCATATATACTATACATTTTAATCTGGACAAAGAAATCGTTAACAACTTACAAAAGACAAAATAAATATGCAGAGGGAGCCATTGGAAGTGACTTTTCCATCTTATTCTCTAACCTATTTTTCTCTTTTTCTACCATATAATGTGACATTTGAAAAATAGTTTTAAAAGTGACAGAAAAAGTTATGGAACTATTGATTTGTAATGCTTCAGTTAAAGTTGTTTTTGTAGCCTTAAAATTGATTACATGGATTATTAAGATACACTCAAATGTAATGAGAAATTTTAATGAGTTAGTATGACCCATATGTTCAAACATATGCCATTTCTGAAATATTCTTAGACATGTAGTAAAATACTTAATTTTAAATAAAATTGAATTTTAATGAATATACTTGTTTCTTCTTTGGGTCACATTCAGACACTATCAATCTTTTTTTTTTTTATATTTTATAGGCTCGTTTAATTTTATTAGGGTATACTTTTTGTTGAAAATACATAGTAATGTTCCTATTTAAATGATTATGATTTATGAAATTATAAAAATAATTCTCCTACTTATTTTTTGCCAATAGAAACACTTTGTCAGAGCAGGTCACACACCATTCATTTTTTTAACTCAACAATTATTTAAATATTTTTATACTATATGTCTGCTAGTGGCTCACAGTTATCAAAATCATATACTAAGGAATAATACACAGCTTCCACCTTCAAGGTACTTAAAATTGAGACAGTGCATAAAATTATACACATTGAGATAATGCAAAATTAGATAAATGCCCAAGCAGGTGTGAGAAACACACCGTCAGCTTTCACTGAATTGTGAAATTGCACAAACCATTAAGGGTTCACAATGGTTTTACTGGGAAGGTGAATTTTTAAATGTCTCATTTGATCACTGTGGTTAGAGATTTTATCTTCCCACAATCACCTCTCTCTGTCCCTACCTTTTTAGAATCTGAGCAAAAAGATTCTGAATTCCCCCAAGTTCTAAAGGAAGATCTCATCCTTTTCCTGAGATGGTCTCCCAAAGATGTTAATCCATTCAGCACTTCTGCCACGGACACATATGTTTTCTCTGTGGGAAGATAGGGGTTAAAGCAGCCCTTTTCCCCCCTCTATTCCAAGGAGCAAGAAAAAGATGCTCAGGGGAAATAAGGAAGCCAGGTAACCCCATATAACCACCCCTGTAAACACAGTGATTATTAACCTTCAGGTAAACAGACATTACATTTGCTGGAAAGAGCGAACTTCTATTTGGAATGATTTTGTTTTAAATTATAAAATAGGATGACAGAAATGATTCCAAATATATAGTAAACTCAGTAAGCATACATGAAAGAGGATTTAAATCTCAAAATACGAAGTTTGAAGAAGACATACCGGAGGAAAAAATACAGAAAGTTTGAAGGTAAATGAGAAAATGATAACCCCCAAACAGGCTTTAGCCTCCCTCCATCCAAGATAAAACACAGAAATGAGAAATATTTAGATGCAGCTAAGATGATGGTTATGTATTATTCATCTTTATTAATACTAAATTAGTAAGATATTCTAGATCAGAGGCAAATTTCTTGTTATTCTTCACAGTACAGCAGTAAGGGTCAACCCACTCGCCCTAACTCATAATCCCAGTACAACTGGGTCAATTGTCCTACAACAGTAGCAGGACCCAAAGACAAGAAAGGAAGCGAAAAAGAGGAGGCAGCTGTCCACATCTCCTCCTGAAAAATATTCCTCGTAAACTCGACACTTTGGTGTGTCAGTAACACTTCTCCAGTAGCATCCAGAACTCAATTCTCATTTCCCTTTGAAAGGTAAATATATAGGCAGATAGCCACTTCAATACTCCTGGCACCTGTTCTTAATCTAGGAATTTACAAGACACTGTAACCTTTGGCCGTCTCCTGGAGATAAAAGGAATGGCTACACATGTAAATCTCACGATACAAGAAAGGACTTAGAAAAAATTTTAGAGGAACGCAGAAAAATCCAGAGAAGCTTTATTTCACCACACTAGGCAATAAGCAAAATAGCCACCAAAGAAAAACAAAATCAGAAAACAGTGGGGAGATGGAAGGTGTCTGGTTCCTAGTGTGAGGAACTGCTGCACACACCATGATGCGGGAAAGCCTGAGGGAAAAAGTGATGGGCACCCTCTTAATGTCCTGGAAGGATCGATACCTGCAAATTTTGACCCGGCATGCTCATGATAACTAGGTAAGGTAAACAGTGCACAGATATAAAACAAATAAAATGCATCTTTTCAAAGAAAGAATTGGAACATGATAAAGATGTGTGCAGATATAAAAAAAAATCAGTACTGGATATAAACAATCAAAAATTTAAAGGCTTAGTAGAATTTAAATATACGGTACTCTTCAGAAAATAAAGATTTAATAGATAGAATGGAAATATGAATGGATATAACTAAATTTTGTATTGTTGAGCGAGAGATCCAGATGAAGAAATTGCTAGGGGAGGAGCCAGAAGGGACAAGAATGTGGGAAATATAAAAGCTAAGTTAAGTGAATAGGTAAGTTTATGAATATCTTGAATACCATAAGGTCTGTTCTCTGTTATCACAAGTAGGTATTCTTGTCATGTCTTGTCAAAACTGTGTTATTTCTTTATGTGTTCTAAATCTAAATATACATATTTTAAACCTTACTTAGTAGGTAATTCTTATAATAACAACATTAAAGTCTCTATGAAAAAATTCAAACGAAAGTCATCTAAGCATTAATATCTTATGATTGCTTTTTTCCTTAGAAAATTGGAGATTTCTTATTTCTTTATATTACAAGTAGTTTTTGGAATGTATCCTGGACAGTTTAGCTTTTCATGTTTCTCTGGGTCTTATTTCAATCCTATATTGAATATTGACTTTTCTCTTTTTTTTCTTTAAAGCATAAATGCTTATATTTGAGTTTACGGTGTAAATTTGGACCAGCCACCTCTGTGTTTTGATTTTGTTGTCTTCTACTTTCAAAGTCTTTGCAGTGCTATTTAAATCTATGTGCACCACCCAGTGAAAAGAAATACAGCCTATTAATGAAGTCCTATTCTCAAAGTCTTAAATACGCTCTCTGGGATCATATGAATGCAGGTGCAACTTTATGCATCATTTATCTGAGGCTCACTGACTCCATAATCTTTCTGGTAACTTTGATTCCATTGACCTCCCTTTTCTGCTGTATGCCTGGAAGCCTGGGGCTTTCATTTTTCTTCTCTGTCATATACTCTCTGCTAATAAATTATGTCTCTAGCAAAACTGTGAAGGAAGAAGAGATGTGCTCTCCACAACCCTTTGAGGACACGGTGCCTCTGATGAAGAAGAACCCTCAAGATAAGCAGTCACCACTCCTGCAGGACTGCGGGGGGAGGGGAAAGATACAAGAGAATAAAGCAAAGCAGCTAAAAGGGACGATTCTCCACTTCCTCTGATTTTTAAGCATTTCCTTTCTTTCTCTTTGAGGAAGAACTAGAAAGGTCCTCCTAGACTTCTCTCTGTAAATGCCTTGATACCCATTCCTAGGCTTGGGGCTGCCTTGTAACCAGGCCAGAGGAAAATGGAAGAAAAATTGAAAACGTATTGCTGGTTCATTGGTGGTTCTAATCTCAGCCTTTTTCTCCCAAAGGTCCTGATAATGTTTACTTTCCAGAATCAAATGCCTCCTCCAAGCATTCCAGATTAATTCTAAACCTGCAGAGACAGGGTGCAGTGTGCTTGCACTCTTGTAAGCGGCATTGAAACCACATAATCTTCATGGAATGATGCAGGTGAAGGCGAATGCATCATAGGCGGTGCTAAAGCAAAATTCTCTTTGCTACTGCTACTCCATTTTCCCTCCTGTAAGTTCGAGAATGTTCTGGCTGGTAGGTGAAGTACAGTCTGACTGTGGCATTCAGCTTTTCAAGGGTTCTGTTCCAAACCTACAAAGGTCAGGGTACTGCTGGCTAACAGTATATTCCTACTGACCTCTTTCTCCCTGGGTACAGCAAATCAGCAGGATTTCTCTCCTGTCAGCTGCAATGATGGATCCTGGTTTTCACGGGCAAGTTGTAATATATGGATTTAATTCAGAATATTCCCAGGCTTACTTCCCATCATTGGCATGTCTTATGGTAAGAATTTAATGAAGATAGTAGAAATCATATTCAGAAAGGTAACCTAGGGTATTAAATGTTCAACAATTAAGTCTGGAGTTCCAATACCAGGTAAATAACTGCACAGATGAATGACACAGGCACTGAAGGAGACAGGGACCCAACCAGCCAAAACTTCCAACAACATGGGGATCATCTACTGATCACGTAGCCAAGATCCACACAGGATAAATGGCACAGAAATAATAAATGCATTGGGGTATAAAGACATGGGTTCCTACGAACACAAGGATCAGCAGCAGGTTATCATGTGACCACATAAATGCTGAAAGATTAAGAGAAAAGGACAGCTTCTGCATGTTCAAGGCCTTCCAAACTCAGCAATAGGACACAAGTAATAGTAAAGATATTTCCTTTCTGGTTTTCTTCCAACTTTTTAAGAGACTGAAATGATTGTTTAAGAACAAAAGAATTTTCAACGATTCATTTCGTTGAAGAAAGTGTTGTCACCAAGCCAGGGCTAAAACATTGACTCATTAAAATCAGAACTGACAAAGGAGAAGTTACAAACGATAATGCATAAATAAAAAGGATCGTAAGAGACTACTGCAAACATTGTATGTCAATAAAATGGGCAATCTAGAAGAAATGGACAATTTCTTAGAAAGGTACAATCTTCCAAGACTGAACAAGGAAGAAATAGAAAATACAGCAGACTAATTACCAGTATTGAAATTTAACCTGTAATTTAAAAACTCCCAGCAAACAAAAGTCCAGGACCAGGGGGCTTCACAAGTGAATCCTACCAAACATTTGGAGAGGAGTTAACACCTATCTTTCTGAAACTATTCCAAAAAAAACTGCAGAGGAAGGAACTATTCTAAATGCATTCTATGAGGCCACCGTCACCCTGACATCAAAACCACACAGATATCACACAAAAAGAAAATTACAGATCAATATCCAAAAATCCTCAAAAAATACTAGCAAACCAAGTCCAATAATACATTAAAAGGATGATACTTTATGATCAAATGGGATTTATCCCAGGGCTGCAAGGATCTTTCAGTATTCATAAATCAATCAGTGTGATACACCACATTAAACAGCTGAACAATAAAAACCATCCGATCATACCAATAGATGCAGAAGAAGCTTTTGATTAAAAACCAAAATCCACTTATGATAAAAAAAAAAATTCTCCAGAAAGTGGGTATAATGGGAATATACCTCAACGTAATTAAAAACTGTATATGACAAATCCACTACTAGCATCAAACTGAATAGTGGAAAGCTGAAAGTATTTCCTCTAAGATCATGAACATGACAAAGATGCCCTCTGACCACTTTTATTCACCATAGTTTTGGAAGTCTTAGCTACAGCAATCACACCAAAAAAAAAAAAAAAAAAAGAACCCAAATTTGAAAGAAAGGAGTAAAGCTGTCACTGTTTGCAGATGACATGAAACTATATACAGAAAATCCTAAAGGTACCACCAGAAAACTACTAGAGTTTATCAATGGGTATAATAAAGTTGTAGGATACAAAATCAATTTACAGAAATCTGTTGCATTTCTATACACTAACAAAGAAATATCAGGTTAAATTAAGGAAACAAGTCTCATTTGCCATCACATCAGAAAGAACAAAGTACCTAGGAATTAACCTACATAAGAAGATAAAAGACTTGTATTCCAAAAACTGAAAAAACTGATGAAAGAAATTGAAGATGACACAAACAGATGGAAAGATATAGTGTGTTCTTGGATTTGAAGCATCCATATTGTTAAAATGACTATACAACCCAAGGCAATTGACAGAATCAATGCAATCCCTATCAA
Organism: Camelus ferus; assembly: GCF_009834535.1. NCBI lineage: Eukaryota > Metazoa > Chordata > Mammalia > Artiodactyla > Camelidae > Camelus > Camelus ferus. Next base: position 114,525,127 of record NC_045698.1, read on the forward strand.
AATACCAAGGCATTTTTCACAGCTAGAATATATGCTTTTAAAATCTGTATGGAAACACAAAAGACCTAAAATAGCCAAAACAATCTTGAGAAAGAAGAAAAGAGCTGGAGGAATCATGATCCCTGACTTGAGAATATACTACAAAGCTACAGCCATCAAAGCAATACGATACTGGCACAGGAACAGACATATAGATCAAAGGAAAAGCATAGAGAGCCCAGAAATAAAACCACACATTCGTGGTCAATTAATCTCTGACAAAGGAGGTGACAGTATCTATCTGTAGTGTCCTTGTCTCTTATAACAGTATGTATTTTAAAGTCTATTTTGTGTGATAAACATATTGTGTCTCTAGCTTTCCTTTGATTTTCATTTGCATGGAATACCTTTTTCCATCATCTCCCTCTTGGTCTGTGTGTATCTCTAGATCGGAAATGAATCTCTTATAGGCAGCAAATATAAGGGTTTGTTTTAGTATTCATTCAGCCAGCGTGTCTTTTGATTGGAGCATTTAGTCCATTTATACTTAATATAATTATCGGTATATAAGTTCTTATTCTCATTTCGTTAATTGTTTTGGGTTTGTTTCAGTAGTTTTTTTTTTTTTCTTGTTCTTTTGTTTTACTCTTTCTTTTGATGACTCTCTTTAGTGTTATGTTTGGATTCCTTTTTCTTTTTTGTTTGTGTTATCTTTTACAGATTTTTGGTTTGCAGTTACCATACATTTTGGTGTAACAATCTGTGTATATATGTGAGTGCTTTAAGTTGCTGATCACTTATTTTCAAACATATTTTAAATACCCTGTATTTGTACTCTCCTCCTCTCATGATTACTGTTTTTGATATCACATTTTACATTTATGTTGTGTATCTCTTAACTGCTTACTGTGGATACAGATGGTTTTACTATTGTCTTTACCTTTCCTAGTAATTTGTGTGAGAATGATTTCCTACCTTTACTGTATGTTTGCCTTTACCAGTGAGTTTTTCTATTTTGTAATTTTCTTATTTCTAGTTGTGGCCTTTTCCTTTTTCACCTAGAGAAGTTCCTTTAGTCTTTGTTGTAAAGCTGGTTTAGTAGTGCTGAATTTTTTTAGCTTTTGCCCGTCAGTAAAGCCTTTGATTTCTCCATCAAATCTGAATGAGAATTTTGCTGGATAGAGTGCTCTTGGTTGAAGATTTTTCATCATTTTAAATATATCAGGCCATTCCCTTCTGGCCTGCAAAGTTTCTGCTCAAAAATCAGCTAATAGTATTATGGGAGTTCTCCTGTATATTATTTGCTGTTTTTCCCTTGATGATTTTAATATTCTCACTTTATCTTTGATTTTTGACATTTCAATTTTATATATATAATTAATTTATATATATCTTGTTCAATTATATTACATATATATGTTATATATCTTGGTGTGCTTCTCTTTGTCTTAAGACTGTATGGGATTGCAGTAACTTTAAATAACCTTTAAAATTTGAACAGGAGAGAAAAACTGCCAAACTAACTTTAAGAGGTAAACATAACTCTGATACTAAAGACATATAAGGACACTATTTAAAAAGACCAATATCCAAGATGAAAATAGATTTTTAAATTCTCCCCCCTAAATCAGCATATTGAATTCAACAAAACATTAAAGATTCACACATTATGATCAAGTCGAATATATATCTGGGATTCAATGCTTATTCAAAGTACACCAATCAGTAAATGTGTTATGCCACATTAATAGAATAAAAGATAAAGTCATATGATCATCTTACTAGATGCAGAAAACACTTTCAACAAAATACAACATTTGTTCATGATAAAAACACTCAAAAAACTTGGTGAAAAAGTAACCCACCTCAACATAGTAAAGGTCTTATATTACAAACCTACAGCCAACATGAAACTTATTAGGGAAAGATTGAAACGTTTTTCTCTAAGATGAGCAAAAAGATAAAGTGTGCCCACGGTCACCATCCCTATTCAGCTTGTTAATGAAGTCCTAGATAGAACAGTAAGGCAAGACAAAGAGAAAAGGGCTTCCTTTTAGGAAATAAAGGAAGGCAATAAAGGGAAAAAACTGCCTTTGTTAGCAGATGATATAATGTTACATTTAAAAAACCCTAAAGAATCCACCAACAAACTTCTAGTATTCATCGATGAATTCAATAAAATTGCAAGAAACAAAGTAAGTGTACAGAAAATGGTTGTATTTCTGTACATTAACAAAAAATCTGAAAATTAAATAAAACAACCCCAGTCATAATAGCATCAACATTAATAACATAATTAAGTATAAATTTAATCAGAGAGGCGAAAGATCTCTACAGTGAAATCTACAAGACTGTGATGAAAGAAATTAAAGACACAAACAAGTGGAAAGCTATACTGTGTTCACGGAATCTAAGAATTAATATTGGTAAAATATTCCATATATCCCAAAACCATCTATAGATTTAATGCAATCCCTGTGAAAATTCCAATGCCACTTTTCACAGAAAGAGAATAAATAATCCTAAAATTTGTATGGAGCCACAAAATACCCTGAATTCTGAGAAAGGACAAAGTGGCAGGCATCACACTTCCTGAATGTGAGATATACTGCCAAGTTATAGTAATCAAAACAGTAGAGTACTGGTATCAAAATAGGCACATAAATCAATGGAACAGAATTGAGTGCCTGGAAGAAACTCTAACACACATGGTCAACTAATATTTTAGAACGGAGCCAGAGTACTCGATGGAGAAAGGGCAGTGTCTTCAATAAATGGTGTTGGAAAATTGGATAACCACATGCAGAAGAATGAAATTGGACCCCAATCTTATATCATTCATTAAAATAAATTTAAAATTAATTAAATACTTAAATCTAAGACCTGAAAACTTAAAACTCCTAGGAGAAAAACAGGAAGAAAGTTTTACATTGGTCTTGGCAGCAAACTCTAAGATATGACACCATAAGGCCGAGGAACACAAGCAAAAAAAAAAAAAAAAATCAGACTGCATTATACTGAAAGATTCCTTGTACAGCAAAAGAAATAATCTACAAAATGACAGACAACCTACAGAATGAGAGAAAATATTTGCAACTCATCTATCTGATAAAGGGTTAATATCTGAAACATACACAGAACTCAGTCAATTCAATAGCAATGAAACCAAATAATCTAATTTTTTTAAAGGGCAGAAAAATTGAAAACTTTTTTCTCAAAGAATATACACTAATAACAGCAGGTATATGAACAGGTGCTCATAGCCTCATATGTTGGTTTTATTCTATTTTTTGTCATTTGTCTCTCTGCCGTTCTGATTGGGTGATTTCTACTATTCTGTCTTCCAGATCATTTATTCATTCTACTGCATTCGTTTGCTATTTATTTCCTTTAGCTCAGTTTTCGTTTCAGCAATTGAGTTGTCTAATTTTAATTTGATCCTGTTTATAGTTTATCTTTCCTTGTTGCAGTGATCTGCATTGCTATCAATAGTCTTTCATGAGTCCTTTAGCATTTTATTACCTCCTTTTTGAGCTTCAGTTCTGTTAAGCTGGAACAATAAACCAATTGAAAAGACAACCTACAGAACGGGAGAAAATATTCAGGAAGCAATGTAACTGACAAGGGCTTAATTTCCAAAACACACAAACAGCTCAATCAAAAAATGGGCAGAAGACCTAAATAAACATTTCTCCAGAGAAGATATACAGATGGTCAAAAGGCACAAGAAAAGATGCTCAATAACCCTAATTATTACAGAAATGCAAATCAACACTACAGTGCAATTATAACCACACAACAGTCAGAATGGCCATCACCAAAAGTCTACAAATTATACTGGAGAAGGTGTGAAGAAAAGGGAACCCTCCTACACTCTTGGTGGGAATGTAAATTGATGCAGTCACTGTGGAAAACAGTATGGAGATTCCTTAAAAAGCTAAAAATAGAGTTACCATATGCTCTAGCAATCCCACTCCTGGGCATATATTCAGAAAAAACAAAAACTCCAATTCAAAAAGATACCTACACCCCAATGTTCACAGCAACACTATTTATAAAAGCCAAGACATGGAAATAACCTAAATGTCCATCAACAGTTGAAAAGATAAAGAAGATGTGAGATAGAGATAGATAGATAGATAGATAGATAGATAGATAGATAGATAGATAGATAGATAGATAGACAGACAGACAGACAGACAGACAGATACTATAATGGAATATTACTCAGCCATAAAAAAGAATGAAATAATGCCATTTGCAGCCACATGGATGGGCTTAGAGATTATCACATTAAGTGAAATCAGTCAGACAAAGACAAATATATGATATCACTTACATGTGGAATCTAAAAAAATGATACAAATGAACTTATCTACAAAACAGGAAAGGACTCACAGACATAAAAATAAAACTTATAGTTACCAAAGGGAAAGGTGGAGAGGAGGGATAAATTAGGAGTTTAGAATTAGCAGATACATGCTACAGTATATAAAATAGGCAAAGAACAAGGAGCTACTGATAACACAGGGAACTATATTCAAAATCTTGTAGTGACATAATGAAAAAAATCTGAAAAATACATATATGTCTGGGTGCATATATATGTATACTTTGCTGTACACCTGAAATTAATACAACATTGTAAATCAACTAGACTTCAATAAAAATGGTGCTCACCATCACTAAACATCAGATAAATACAAAACAAAATTACATCCAACTCACTTCATAAAATGGCTCATCAAAAAGATGAGACATAACAATGATTGGAGAAAGTGTGGAGGAAAAAGAACTCTGTGCACTATTGGTGAAAAGGAAATTGGTTAGAGACACTGTGGAAAACAGTATGGAGGTTCCTTAAAAGTTAAAAATAACAAATATATGTATGTATTTGCATGACTGGGACATTGTGCTGTACATCAGAAATTGACACATAGTAACTGACTGTACTTAAATTTTTTTTTAAGTTAAAAATAGAACTACCTTATGATCCAGTAATCCTACTGCTGGGTATATATCCTAAGAAAATGAGAACAGAATCTCCTAGAATATTAGCACCCCATGTTCATTGCTCGTTGTAGCATTATTCTCAACAGCTAAGACATGGAAATGACCATAGTATCTGTCAAGGAGGAATAGATGAAGACAATGTGAGATTGAAATTATATATATGTTGTGTATGTGTAAATTTATATTCACGTTTTAACTATGCATTTACACTGCTGTTAAAATTTCAGCTACATCTCATGAAAAATTTCTCTGATGGTTGTCGGGTGATTTGGCCAGGTTGTCTCAATGACTGTGAGTTTCACAGATGAAAGGAGAGAAGAAGAAAATAAATATATATTCATCCCTTACTTTTTCCAAGGGCAACAAGCCCTGATAATGTTCAAGAGAAAATACATGCTTTCATCAAAATATTAACAGCCATAAATTTGAACAGTCCTGTATCTCCAAGGCAGGTGAGAACAAAGCATCCAACAATTTCATCCAGTTTAAATAATTCCTGACTTTTAAGATCTTGAGTCCTACAAAGTTCACCCAAAACAGTACGGGGTAGACACACAGACAAATCCTATGATTTTCTTGTACTTTAAGGACATTTTTTTCCTTCATGTTACAATTACTTCATGTTAAAATGAACAAGCATAGAATGTTCTAGAGCTTCTAGAACTTTTTTTTTTCCCTTTTGAAAAAATTTCAACAACCTTTTCCATTACTGGCTTAGGTCTGATTTGTAGCAAACTTGGTGAGACACCCTTTGTTTCCAAAAGGACAAAATTAGACTCCAGGGTGGTTTACTAAAACAGTTATAACACCAACTTCTTTATGAATGTTGCATTCAAATAAGTGGTTAACTATAAAATAAATACTTGGGAATCTGGTATGTAAAATGAACAATGTGTTGAGTTCTTAATATTTTATTTAACTTTATATGGTATTATATTAACAAATCTCATGTATTCTGTTTTTATATGATGAGAACTTGATTCTTTCATACTACATGCAAACTTAGAGATACAGAATAAAATGAGGGATAAAAAAAAAACCAAATTTCAAATTTGTAGTAGTAACAGTGTTATTATTTTAGTTCTTTCTTCAGGTATACAAACATTTTCTGACTCTTTCTAGAATTAAATAATTTTGGAAAATGTATTTAATCCCAGACATCAAGTCTCATCAGAACGTTTATATTCTAGCTCATGTGGCACAAGTACACACAATCAGGCTAACATTTGATAAAAATTTTTAAATGACTTCGAGATCAGTAACAATCCAGAGGAGAAAGTGACAGGGTATTTTTGAATAATACATGAATACCCCAGGAGTGATGTGATTACATCACTTAGCGATAATGGAAAGACAGAATGCAGGTAAGAGGAGCATGGAAGATACTGAAAGCCAGAGAGTGAAGGGAGGATGAGAAATGCAGAGACTGGGGATATACTAATTGTGATCACCAGAATGGAGGTTAAATTCTAAAATCAACTGGGATGTCTGGAGTGGGACAAAACTGTGGAGAAAAGTATGCATGATTTCTAAATAAGGGCTAGAACTGAGAGAAAATGTTCCCATCTCTACATGTGACAAGAAGAAGGAATGGAAGGGAAATGTGTGCAATCTAGTCAGAAACTACAGCTGTCTTGCCAAACTGAATGGAAGGGCTGGGCTTCAAGGCAAAGCAGAGTCTAGTTTCACAAATTTTTGTTTAAGTAGCTGAGAAACTTTAACAAACACACAAAGCAGCTAATTAGATGTGTGTCTGTACCTGGTATGAATTAAATGATACTTTCAGTTTTGACCACGTTGAGGCTAAAATGATGGTAATACAGTGAGCTGGACTGGATGTCTAAATCCGAGACACAGAAAATTAAGTGTACTCCTGGACAGGACAGGAAGAACTGATAATGAAAAGGGTCTTGGGAAAATGAAGAGAAACAGGGAAATATAGAGTAGGTGGAAGCTAAAATTGAGGAAGCATGAAATGAAACCATGAAGGAGAAATACCATCATCAGTCAGTCAAATAAGGGTAAGAAGTATGAAGAGTGGTCTATAGATACATATCAATCTAGAAACAGATAAAAACATACAGTTGATATAAGGATATGGATATGACTATAAATCCGAGATAACTTACAACAGGTTCAGTTTATAACTGTTATTATCCTGGTAAAATTATTAACAATTCTCTGCTGTCTCTCAGAAATGTGAAACTTCGGGTGACAAAGTTCCAGCGGATAAAGAACGAGACATACAAGTACAGATAACTAATTTTATATGTATCTGTGCATGTGTGTGTGCAAAAATTTCTCTGTGTAGGTAGTAGGTATTCCATATACAGCAATTTTAAAATGTTACATGCATTATTTCCAGGAATTTACTCTAAAGTGAACACTGAATCATCCCCTTCTAAAATTACACTTGCTGCAAACGTGCCCTATGACATAACGCCCTTCTGACTGCTCCTTTCACCTCTGTGTTTCTCAGGCTGTAGATCACGGGGTTTAACATTGGAGTAATAACTCCATATAGCAAGGAGATGAGTCTGTCTCTTGCTGGGGAGTGCTGGCTGGAGGGGCGTACGTAGGTAAATATTGTCGTGCCCCCAAACAGACAGACCACCAGAAGGTGAGACGCGCAGGTGGAAAAGGCTTTACACTTCCCTGCCACTGACTGCATCTTGAGGATGGTAGATACGATGTAGAAGTAAGAGATGAAGGTGAGCAGGAAGGCACTGCTCCCCAAGATACCGGCTTCCACCAAAATAAGCATTTCTGCCACGTAGGTGGATGAGCAGGAGAGGGCCACCACTGGTGGGATGTCACAATAGTACTGGTTCACTCGGTTGGAACTGCAGAAAGAAAGGCGGAATGTGGACACTGTATGAATAAGGGAATTGAGAAACCCTGCTGCCCAGGTCCCAGCCGTCAGCTGGACACAGCGAACCTTGGTAATGATGAGGGTGTAACGAAGAGGGAAACAGATGGCCACATACCGATCATAAGCCACGACAGAGAGAAGGAAGACTTCCGTCCCCACCAGGGCTACAAGAAAATAAAGCTGCAAAGCACACCCAACAAAGGAAATGCTGTTCTTCTCAGTCAAGAGGTTCTCCAGCATCTTGGGGACAGTAGTTGATGGGCAGAATATGTCCAAGAGGGATAGATTTGCCAAAAAGTAATACATGGGTGTGCGCAGTTTTTTCTCAGTCCCAATGGCCAAGAGAATGGCCCCATTTCCCACCAAGGTAAACTGATAGATGATCGCAAAGACCACAAAGAGAGGGTAGCGCACCTCAGGGAGGTCTGAGAGCCCTATTAGGATAAACTGAGTCACTGTGGTTTGATTGTAGACATCCATCTCCTCTGTACACGAGGGTCTATCTGAAGGGAATGTAACCACAGACACAGGTTAAAAAGCTGAAGAAGCTAGTGATGAGAAATTCTTGTGTAATGCTTCGTGTGTGCTTGATGAGGAATTCTGTTAAAATTATACTTTAATTAGAGATTTTGATCATTACAACCACTCTTAAAGACATCTCCTGTGTTTATCATCCTCAAAAGATTCATTCTTAGTTCCTTATCAAGAGGAAGTGCTCTGAGAAACTGTAACAGAAAAGAATTAGATCTGTTCCTTTGGCTTTAACCCTGTGCCCTGTTTTCTAGGCTGTCTTGCCAGCTCTGCACCTTTTGCAAAAGAATGTTGCCTTCAGCCTAAAATATACAGGAGAGCCTATTCTCAAGGCTCTGACCTTTAAGGATATTAACACTTTTGCACCTATATAAAGATGACAAGTTGCAGAATAGAAAATAACTTTTGCCTTGTTAGAGGTTTTTCCAGGGGAACCATGACCTGACCCACAGCTGCAAGAACAAAGGATTCCTACACCAAGAAGTTTGCACCAACCAGCCACACCCCCCTCCCCTTTTTAGTATAAAAGGAGCCTGTATTAAGACTTGGGGAAGATGGTTCTCAAAGACATTAGTCTGCCACCTTCCCAGTCTTCCGGCTTTCCAAATAAAGTCGCATCCCTTACCCCAACACCTTGTCTTCCGATTTACTGGCCTGTCATGCAGTGAGCAGAATAAGATTGAGCTCGGTAACAAAACCAAGGAAACATTTCAAAATCTGCCTTCAATAAAACTTGTGATCCCTTCAAGAATGCTTGAGATTTCACAATTCAGTGACAGCGGATGGTGTGTTTCTCATAACTGCTTGGGCAGTTACCTTATTGGGCCTTGTATTCCCTCAGTGTGTACAGTTTTTTGCACTATCTCAATTCAAACTATCTTGAAGATAGAATCTGTACATTATCCCTTAATAGACATACTGGATACCAACACATTGTATGAAAATATTTCACTAAATGATTTTTGAATAAAGCAATGAATGTTACTTTATCTGCTCTGACAAAGTGCTTTTATTTACTAGTAGAAATAAATATGGAAATGCTTTCATAAGTTCAAAATCATAATTATTTAAATATCAATAAATATGTATTTTCCAGAAAAAGATAAAGTAATAAAAATTAAATTAGCCTATAAAATATAAGTTAAACTTGGTTTGGGTCTAAATGTGACCCAAACAAGAAACAAATACATTAATATTCATTTTCTTTATCTTTTCAAATGATACATTTCGCCATGTCTAAGGATATTTCAAGAAATATAGGACTTAAAAAATTATATATGCTTGAACATATTGGTGATACTAACTCTTATTTAATTTTATAATTGCATTTGTGTGTATCTTACTAGTCCACATAATCATAGTGTTTATGATAGTTACAAAAATGACTCTAATTCAAGATCTACAAATCAATACCTCTATGCATTTTTTTGGTCACTTTGAAAAGTAACTTTTTTTTTAATATCACATGTGTCATAGCAGAAGATGATTAGAAAATAAAACGCTAAAGCCACTTTCAGTGGTCCCCCTTCCACATTTATTTCGCCTACTGGAAATTGTTAATGATTTCTTTACTGAGACAAAAAATATTAGTATAAATAATATAATTTATGCACAATGATTTATTTATACACATGAAATGAGATTACTTTCTGCCACTTTTTTTCCCATGCAATATTGAAATAAGAATCTCTGAGACACGTTGGGAGATATTTTTACTCTTTCTACAAGCAGTGCCAAATCTGTGCCAGATGCTTGGGAGAAAACAAAACCTTTATCAACAATACTCAAATGGTGAGATTTAGGAAAGAAAATTACTGTGATAAACACAAAGTGTCTGGATATCATTAGTCACTCAATACAAGATGTTTAATGAGTGAATTAAAAAGATCAAAACAAAAACTTCTACTGTCTCAGCTCTCAAAATCTCAAATTTCCAAGATTATATAAAGCTGTCCAGTTTCAGTTCATCTACATCTTATAAATTAATATTTTGAAAATAATGTAGATTTCTGAAATTTTTAAATGAACTTTCCTTATACAAAAAATTAGTAACTTGAGACAGTAAATATTAAGTTTTATATTAAATACTCATTTTCCTTTATACCCACGCTTACTAATTTGACTCATTGATTTTTTTAGCAAGGATTATGAAAAATAAGTCAAAAACATCCTGACAAACACATAAGGTAGTTCTACACCAGTTTACATAATTAACATGCATTTTTTTAAAACATAATAGACTTTCTCTAAATTGTGTAATTTATCATTTACATTTATTAAATCAAATTCATGGTCTTGGCATACAAAATGCAGAGTTTATATATTTAGGGTGGGAACTTTTTCTTGTATTAACAAAAGCCTCCTTTTAAATCAAATATAATTGAAGCTTAGGTATTTGCCATATAATTAGAAAACTGGGTGCTTTTTCAAATAATGTGTTGTTAAGGAAGAAGGTCTATAACGTTTCTTATTAACCCAAGAGACTGGCAGCACATATTTTAGGGAATCAAAGAAATTCTTACGAAGTACAATCTCTCACCTCTTTTGTGAAATTAATTGGTGTAAATATAAACATATGTGTATATGAGGAATCCTGATTGAAATCAGTTTTTTGTCATAAAAGGCCAAACACATAATGAGAATTGGAACTAGGGATGTGTGGCTTAAGATGAGCCTTCTCTAGGAATCACCCAGAAAACATCTTTCTTATTATTCATATATGACTTACTCTCTTGCATATGGTGAAACTCAAGTGTATTATACATGAGGCTTTTTCTTTTAGCATACAGTCACTTCAAATTTCCACTATACAGAGAAAACAAATTAGTTTAATTAAGTAAGAAAAATTACTGAGAAATGTTAGATCTTAAGATAATACAATAATTATAATTTAGCACAGCAATATCAAAGAAATATTACATTTAAAATTTCTCTTAAAATCAGAGAAAGTTTTTTGTTAAACAATGTTGCTAAAGAAGTTCTATAGTCTTGATTTTTAACTCATGAAGTAATAGCCAATAAAATAAATCAAAAAATCCCTCATTAAGTTTACTATCTACACCAGCTTTGTGACATCTTTGTTGACTGTTGGTTTCATGTAGGTTTCCCCAATTTTCTAGACAACGTACATTCAAAACTATGGGTCAGAAACATTGATTTGGATACAGCAGCATTTCCATACAGAGGTTTTGGGTGCACACTTGTGTGGGTATGCACAACTTTTAGGACTGAAACGAAACAGTTTAAAGCATTTATACAGACACCCATTCTATCATATTTGAAATTTCTCACCTCATCTTACCCATAAAGCATTCATTTTTAACTCATTTGTTAAATGCGTACATCTTCTCACCCTATTAACATCTTTACAAACATCTGATTGTTTACCTTAGCTTAAAAAGTCTAGAATTTAATGTACAACTTTCTAGCATTTTCAGTTTCAGATACCAGCATTCACTAAGAAGAAAGTAAAACGATCCAGCCCCCCCAAAAGTCTCAGTAAATAAAAGCAAACTACTCACTACTCAAAATACACACCTAAAGAAGGTACTATTTATTCTGTAGTTTATATTATGCCCACTTTTCCCCAGGGGGGAGACCATAATAAGGACTAGAGAGAGAATAAAGCGCTCTTCTTCAAAATCCAAACAACTACCATCCGAACAATGGACACCTACGAGTAATAATAGGCACTTATCGTATAGTTAGCCAATTTAATGTAAGTTGAAAAAAATTGCTAAAATAAGTAAAATGAAAATTTTGCTCTTTGTAATTGCCTAGAGTACCATTAAACAAAATATTCTCCAGTAATTGAATTGCCAGGCCAAGAGGAAGAAAACTGATGTTACAGCATTTTTCCATAATCAGAGTAATAATTCTAGCACGGTGTGATTACACCATGCACTTGCTAAGATTTGCATTTTTCAAGACAGATAAACTGTGTGCAGTAAACACATTTTTTTATATGGTTAGGACTACCCACATGAAAAGTTGTTTGTTACAACCATTTGGACTCAGATTTAGTGGAATTTCAAACTTATTTCAACCTGTAACTGCTAACCCAATTTTCCAGAAGAATGTTTTTGATTAAAAATAATTTAGATCTACAAATTTCGAAAATATATGTGTATATAGAACGATATATATGTTTAGTAAATCCAGGTGAAGGGAATATAGATGTTCACTATGCCATTTCGATTCTTCTGTAACGTACATTTTCCAAATAAAATGTTGGAGAAAAATCAAGCAGAAAAAGAAAAATGACACAGGGAAAATTCAGTGCAGTTCACTCTGATGCCCACACACCTACTCAACCATTCTATTATTGTGAAAAGAGCAATTATTATTTAACTCTATATTGTGCGGGGTTTTTTGGTTTGTTTATTTGCTTGTTTTGGAAATAGTCTATTCCTACTTCCCCAGAAAAATTGGCTATCTGGGCTGCTTCTCTGCTTTTTTCATTTTTTAAATATGTTACTGAAATTTTGGAAGATCTGTAATATCTTTTTAGATCTTTACATGGTTCCTGTTGTAGTTTATGAAATAGGTTTTACCTTCAGTTGCTTTATATGTTACCCTGACATTTTAGGGCTTCAGACAATAGGGATGAATACCCTATTACCTGTACTTTTCTTCTCAAATCCTCTTTTTCTCTCCTTTCCTGGAAGTTGGCTGATCATATATTTGGAAATCATGATACCTTTGAATCAAAGAATACCTCTCAAAAGTAGTGCTTAAGAAAAATTAAGTTTTTATCCTTTTTCCACGCTAGTCCACTGCATATCCCTCCAATCATTCTATCAGGGGTCCTGACACTTGGAGAGGAAGAAGGAAATGTAAAGTGATTTGAGCTTGGAAAACCTTTCCTGAAAGCAGTTCTACAAAATTCCAGTTACTCTGTATTTGAAAGGGTTCAGTTATCTGACTACCCTGGAGATGCCAGGGAGTCCTGGATACAGTGTTTTTATCTGAGGCAGCGCTTTGAAAAGCAATCAGAAATTTCAAGGACTGAATATATTCTAAGTTATTATTTAGTTTAATTATAGATATATATATATCTTTCCAAAGTAATTTTATATACATATCTCTAAACTGTGTATGTTCATACCGAGGTGAAGTATTTGACAACTATCAGGTTTACATAACATTCCGACCTCCAGAAAATTACATCTGTTACTCTGGTAAATTATGACTTGTTCACAAATATTTTTTCTCCTTATTAAGATAGGAGTAGGGGTGGAAAGATAGAACTCCCCATCTATATGTCATCAACAAACATGTCTTCCGAACTAATGGTTCTCATTTTCAGCCTTCCTTTTAGCTAGATGGAACAATCTGATGAAATTCAGGTTAATGAGTATTATCAAATTTGATGTTTGTATGATCCATGTCATAGTTATAAAATAATAGGTAATTTACCTCTAAACTCCTATTCGTAACACCCTTATATTTCTATATTATACCACTATAGTTTAAAATTTTAATGTTCATAAATAGTTCTTTAACTTTCATTATTAATTCATTTCATATTAATATTCACACATGGACATGCTCTTCTGTATTTCTCTCCCCAAGCAGGATGCATTACAGCTATAATTTCTGTTCATTATCATTATTTCCTTTATCATCATTATTAAAATTCCTATTAAAATAAAAATCCGTAAAAAGAGCCTATAAACAGAATGTAGATCTTTTCCTCAATATTTGAAAGTACGCATTTTAATTAACATTACAGTAAAATTGACTCGTTTTTTTGCTATACTATTCTATGAATCTTATCACTTGTGTAGATTCCTGTAATTAACCACTACAATCAGAATACGTAACAGTTCCCCCGACCCCAAGCCCTCTGATACCCCTTTGTAGTTACACTCTGACTCCATCCTTAACTCCTGGCAGCTGACTGTCTACTCATCACTGCGGTTTTGCTATTTGGAGTATATCACATACATAAAATCGACGGTATGTAACCTTTTGAGACTGCTTCTTTCACTCAGCACAATTCTTTTGGAACAAGTAGATTACACATACCTGCAGTTCATTTTTATTGTTCAGTAGTATTTCGTTCTATGATGTATCACAGGTGGTTTGTGCAACCCTCACTTAAGGACATTTGGATTGTGTCCTGATTCTGGTGATTATGGAGAGAGTAGCTGTAAGTTTTCACATACAGCTTTTCCTGTAAATGGAAGTTTTAACTTCTCTCAAATACCTAGGAGTGTGATATCTTGTGATATCATATGATTAATATATCTTTACCTGTATAATAAACTGAGTTTTTCAGAGTGATCATACGATATTACACATTACCATCCAATGCGTGAGACTTCCAATTGTCATATGCCCTTATCATCCTTTGGCATTATTGCTATATTGTATTTTGATAATGGTTTCTCATGTTACCTCAAATTTGCATTTTCATAGTGGCTATTTATTTTGATATGTTCATGTACTTATTTGTCATTTGTTTATCCTCTTAATGAAGTGTCTATTTTTAATTGCTTATTTTCTACCTCTTTAAGTATTGAGCAATTTTTATGTATTCTCAGTGCATGTCCATTGTCAGAGTGTCCTTTGCAAATACTTCCTTCCAATGTGTCTTTTACCTCCATTATGTTATCATTGGTTTTCACAGAGATTTATTTACAATCTGTTTGCTCTTATTAAAATTATGTTTAGAGTGGTTTTGGGCTCACAGCAAAACAGAGGGGAACATACAAAGGCTTCCTGTATACTTCCTACCTCCAATATCAACATGCATAGCCTTCTCCGTCACCAACGTTCCTAATGACAGCGGTACAGGGGCTGCAACGTTCTGTTTTACCAACAACGAATGAGCTCCTTGCAAGCACTTGGTGTTATCAGCGTTTTGGCTTTGGTCATTCCACTAGGTGTGTAGTGGGATCTCAATGTGGTTTGTTTTTTCTTTTTGTATATATGTATATTTTTTATTGAAGTCTAGTCAGTTTGTAATAGAAAAGAACAAATTGGATTCTGTATTAGATCTGTTCCTTTAGCTTTAACCACTGTGCCCTGTCTTCTAGGCTTAGTCTTGCTAGCGCCGCACTCACATAAAGATAGCAAGTTGCAGAATAGAGAATAACGTTTGTTTTGTTGCAGGGTTACAGGGGCACCATGACCTGGCCCATGTGGACAGCTGCAGGAACAAAGAATTCCTACCAAGAAGTTTGCAACAACCAATCACACCCTCTCCCCTTTTTTAATTAAAAAAGAGCCTTAATTCTGACTTGGGTAAGATGTTTCTCCAAGATATTAGCTCGCCATCCTGCCAGCTTTCTGAATAAAGTCACTATTCCTTGTCCCCTCGTCTCCCGATTTATTGGCCTGTCGTGCTGCGAGCAGAATGAGTTTGGACTCAGCAACACTTTTACATTTGGGAAACCACGTGAATGTGTTATTTGTTTATAATTCAGTAAATAAATTTTTATTGAAATTCTCCCTCGCCGGAACCCAATCAATACTGTTAAATCAATTACAGCATCACAATAGTCTCTCCATCATCTGTTCTCACCTCCAACACATATCCTGTCACCACCGCTGTCCCCACTCTGCCATTACCCTGGGAAGAAGTAGGATGCTTTTTAAAAATGACATTCTTTATGTTTTAAAGCCAAACTTTCTAATTATCAATTTACAGTCATAAATCCTTGTAAATGCAAAGTGCTCTCAAACATATGGTCTAATTAGGTCACTACAACACACCTGTGACAGTTTTTATGTTTTTAGCCCCATTTTATAGAAAATTGAAGCTGTAAGAAACTAAGGGCTTGCCCAAGGTCACTCCTCTGGAAATGACAGGGCTAATCTCCATTGTCTGAAGAACAGTTGACAGTCCTTCTGATGCCACTTGGAGGCTGACAGCTTCCCCACCATCCTTCCCGACTCCAAAAAGGGAAAAAAGGAAAGATGGCAGGAAGCCTTTGACAGATTTTATTTCCATCCCCTGACATTCCAGGACAGACTGATGTAAGCATGGGTCAGTCTGGGTTTTGGTCCTGGGGGGACAGTCCTGGCAGAGGGAAGAAAACAGCCAACTGGAAGGGAGGAAAATGTTCCTGGCTGGTGTGGAGAGATCCCTGCCAGCAAACAGGATGGATGCTCCAACTTGCCAAAGACATGCCCCAAGGTCCCATTAACACCATGGTGCTGAACCAGAGAGACGCTGAACACTTAGGTAACACTGCCGACTTCCTGGCAACTTTCAAAAGCAAGACTGTTTCTACTGACAGAGGTGTGGGTGGGAGGTTTGAGGATGGAACTGAGAATGGGAGGGAGGGTTTGGCAGCTGAAGATGGAGTTGCAGGGCGCCCTGGGTGTGCATCTCAAAAAGTTTTCCTATGTAAGATTTTCCTCCGGTTCCATTTCTTAACCTCCTGATCAACTCTAGAGTCCCAGATTCACATGATGCTAGCCATGAAAAGAATGAGATGCGCCCTTCACAACTGTTGCCTGGAGCCATGGTGGAAGCCGACTGGGGGTTCAGAACAGTAGCAGCAATAGTGGAAAGGACAGCTTGTAACCAGGATTTCTCATCATCTAAGTATGGTACATAATACAAGAAAGCCGTGTAAAATGCAACATCCAAGGCCATTCATAATGGTCTCCAACATGTGTTCTGATTACCAGAAGTCTGTCACCACACCTCCTAGCAGAATAAGGTGACATGGACAGCTCCTCTGATTCCTCCTGACCCACCACCCAGGAAGAACACAGACTGCTTCTGATGCAACATGATGTATTTAACCCAGGCAGGAGAGAAAATCAGATGCTCAACCATCACACAGAAAAGGCTGAGAATTTTTAGCTTTTTTTTCCCTGAAGAAAGGAATAAGTAACTGTCAATAACTCTTCATCCAACTCTGACATCTTTAATTCACAATTCACAACTACTTTCATGACTCCAGAGGTTGTAAAAAGCATCATAAAATGTAACAGCTAAAATTTACCAGAAAGCCAACTTAGTTTTAGTCTCACCCTAAATTCTCAGATGAACTCACAGATTTCACTTAGCTCTGATGTGGTACCTTCCCAAGAGGGCAGGAGATAAAGATGGAAGGAGCCAAGTGCAGGTCCGTCAGCTTCAACACCTAAATTTGGCTCCACGGCAGCTCAGCCAAATGGAAGAATTCATTTCCTTCCTCCCAAAGCTTCTGATTCTTAGAGCAACGCAGCACGCCCACCCTCAGTTATCTAAGAGACCCAGGTGATGAAAGGGAAAAGGAATTCTCCCCAAGATCAACATCGGACCACCAGAAATAGGACCACCTTCGCACTGAAACAATTCTCCATGGCCACATTGTTCTATTTTCTTCTAATCATGGAAGATCTAATTACAGGGAAATGCTAATAGCTTCATTATGTGGCCACAGGGCTAATCAATTACGTAGCTAAAGAGTTTGAGGACTGAGCTATGAGCTATTTTTGGAACAACACCTGATCCCTTTATATAAATCTATTGTTACCAAGTGTAAGTAAAACTCTCACCAACTGGAGAATCAAAGGACAAGACTAAAAAGATTTCATGTTGAATATGCTCGCGTCTGACTCAGGCTCACTCTTGGTAGGTCCAGTTCAGTGTGGAGTGGGTGCTGGTACAGACTAAAAGGGTGAAAAAAATGCAGGTGCTTCGAACCATGTTGGGAGCAAAACATAGGACAGGCACTCAGAAAATTCTGGCAACCCATGGAGGAGGGGTCAGAAGAGTCTAGATCTCTGTTGGTGGGGTAGGCCTACAGAAGGAACCCTTGGTGATGTCAGGCAAGTAAGGATCAACAATTCTTATTTGGATGCACCCGCCCATGATGAGAAGTTTCTGTGCAAAGAATATGAAGAGAGTCACCAGGTGTCAGGGAGGTTCGGAAGAACAAGGCCACTATGCTAAGCCACCCACAGGGCAAGAGATGGGCACTTCCCCAGAGGCCATCACAGATGGGTGGAAAGAAGCCACCTGACATGGGCAAGTTGGTTCACGAGCCTATAAAAGAAGTCCTTGTCCCAGGAGACACCCACATCCCCACATCAGGACTCTCTCCAGCGGTCTGTCACGTCATCCTAAAACCATCTCAGATGGAGACTGGGAGCCGTGGGGCCCCCGCCTCATCTGACCTGGTCCCCTCATCATCCCAGCTCAGTTGTGGCAATGCCACCCCTTTGGCAAAGTGACGGTCTTCAAAACATCCCCACAACTCTGGCGTCTACCCCAGATTGGAAGATCCCTTTTACATTTTCATGCGCAAAATTATCCTGACCCTTATGTTCCACAATTACCTTGGTCATCCTATAACTCTATGTCTTAGCAATTATACATAAGAATCATAGAGGTGTTCAATTTAACAATTATTTCATTTCCTTGAGGACTTTTTCCTTCCTCTTAGAAAATTCCTTAGAGCCCTAGACCATTAATAATAATAATAATAATAATAATAATAATAATAATAATAATAATAATAATAATAATAATTAATAATAATAATAGTAATGATAATAATAATGGTAGTAGTCACCGTGCCTCGCAGGTACCGAGTGCTTACTCTGTCCTGGCACTATGCTAAAGGCTTTACACATTTACGTTTCCTACATCATTAAATCACATTGCATCAGCCCTGCAGCATAGGTGCTACTATTGTTTCCATTTTACAGAAGAGGACACTGAGGCACAGTGTGCCAACCTTCATCCCATCTTGTTCCCTCACTTTGTGAGGAGCCCCATGCCAAAGAGTAAAGCCTCAGGAACCCAAAATTTATAAGCAGCGTTTGTTTACTGCTGGGAGCGAGGGGGCTGAGGAGAGGATGAGACTGATCTGGGCTTTCGGGAGCGGTCTCTAGACTTCCTAAGTCACAAAATTCATACAAGAGGTAGCTACTCTATTATTTTGCTGTGGCGCAGGGAACAGCCAGTTTTTACCTTACTGTCTTCTTGGATCTCCCAGTCACTGGAGAAAGTCGCCAGTTGCTGCCCTCGGGAAAGCTGGAAAACTGGAAAAGGCTGGAGAGCATCCTTCTGTTCCCCTGAGTGTCGGGAAAGACAGCATCTTGGAAGATGACTCCATGAGGCTAGAGGTTATCCTTTTCATCCATCCTAATGGAAACGCGGGGGAAGCAGAGCTGTAGACTGGACAGCCATGGGGAGGACCATCTTGAATGAAGTCAGAGAAGACTTGTGACTCTTCTCCGCAGAGGAGCTACTATTTCTAATCGTTTCTCGGCCTCATGCTGCATGAGTCCATCCTTAAGGTTTTCAAAACCCCCTCTAAGGACAGCCCAGGAGAGCACCTACCCCTGGCCCTGTGGCCAGCAGACGGCTCAGTCTGGCTTGAACACCCTTCCCCAGAAACCATCTTCTGTCCACCAAGCACGGGAATCATCCTTGTTTCCCCAAGTCTTAGCCAGAGGTACTCAGGCTCTTTGCACAGACTTCAGGAGAAGCAGGAAGGAATAAAGAGTATAAGGGAAGGGGCCCACGGCATTATTTGAACATTGCAGGGACAGGAGTCCGCGGAAGTTCCTGATCTGGCTCCGGATAAAGGTGCCCTCGATTTGTCACTCAAGTGGGCCGAGGGGGTGGTGTGAGTGGATGGTGGTGGGCTCAACTGAGGAAAAAAGAATAGGAGTAATCCTGGACCACGGTGTGGTTGTGAGAGTGACATGAAAAGTAGCCCAGGCTGGTGAGGTTGGGCCTGGAGCCCACGGGCACCTGGAGCATGGTGCCCCCACGCCTGGTCTCAGAGCATCTCCATCTCTGCCGAGTAGAAGATCCCCGACACCCTGGCCTCATACTGCCAGCGCAGGCAGTTGCACAGGCCGGGCACCTCGTGGTACAGCGCCAGCACCTTGGGGTACCTGATCATCCCGGCCAGCTCGGCGCGGCAGCCCCTCGCTCAGGGGTCTCGACTCGGAGGGCGGCTGGCAGCCTCGGGTGGTCCAGGCCAGCCGGGTAGGCAGCGCGCGGAGAGCAGCAGCGGGCGAAACTGCTCCCGCTGCGGGAGCGGGAGCGGGAGCAGGAGTGGGGAGGGGGGTGCGTTGTGCCCGGGGCGCAATAGGCAGGGGCGCATGGCGGGAAGCCCGGGAGCAGGGGCGCCCGCGGCGGGGAGCCCTGAGCGCCCGGCCCACGGCGCCGCCCTGTGGGCCCCGGAAGCGCAGCTCTGGGCTCTGGGCTCTGGGCTCTGGCTCCGCGCGCCCCTCTCTCCGACGCCGGGCTCACCCAGCCAGCCCGCGCCCCGGACACTTAAAATGGGGCGCGGGGCGCATCGGCTGCTGCCTCCTCCTGCCCCCCACGGGGGGCGTGCGCAGAGGCGGCAGGGGCAAAAGTGGGGCGCCGGCCAGGGGCGCGCGAGGTTCAGGCTCGCTAGACGCGCAGCGTTGGATGCTTCGCCCTGGCCAGGCGCGGGGTCCTGGGGGATTAGGGGAGCGGAGGCTCCACGGAAAGTCAGTGCCGGAAGCCCGGCCCCGCCTGCCCTACTGGGTCAAACCTTTTCAGGCTTAAAGCCTGCTCCAGACGCAGCATCCTAAAAAGATCGCAGCCAATGGCCATGATGACTCTAGCTACACTTTTGCATTTTCTATGAAGTTCATTTAGAGTCAAATACATAGACATTTGACTTTGCAGAGGTTAACTAGGAAATTCAGAGTCTGCTAATAAAGTTTTCTAGATTGTCCATCTGCTTATTTTTTAATAATGGTCTTAGGAAAGCCTTAATAAAAGATTTGAAAAGCCAAAAAGCCATAGTGCTCCGATTTTCCTACGCCTACATGATTTCATGATTTACATAATTTTCATAATTTTTATTTCCAGATTCATAACACTTTACATCTGAGGAACAAAATTAGAAGTAAATTCCAAACAGTTTTCCACAAGTGAGCGAGTGAATCTGACCAGACTCAAACTCCACCGTTTTACCTTTATCTCTAAACTCAGCAGTTGTCTTTCTCTCCAAATTTCCTTAATTGTTCCTACTGTAGTAAGAAGTGAAAAAGAGGAAATTATTTCTAAATATGTATAATATTTTATGTATTCATACATCACACGTGTACATAATATTATGCATGTAATATACATATCATCAAGGAGGTTACCCCTTGTTTCCTTCCAGCCAGGAGTTCTATTCTTTCAGGTCTTACATACAAGTATTTAATCCATTTTGAATTGATTTTAGTGTATGGTGTAATTTCCAGTGTCATTCTGTTACCAACTCCAAACTCATTCTGCCCGCTGCACAACAGGCCAATAAATCGGGAGACGAGGTGTGGGGGCAAGGAATAATGACTTTATTTGGAAAGCCAGCAGACCGAGAGGATGGCAGACCAATGTCTTGGAGAATCATCCTCAAATCAGAATTCAGGCTCCGTTAACACTAAAAAGTGGAGGGGATGTGGTTGGTTGGTGCAAACTTCTTGCTGTAGGAATTCTTTGTTCTTGTAGCTATCCTCCTAGGTCAGGTCATGGTGCCCCTGTAAAACCTCTAACAAAACAGATGTTATTTTCTATTCTGCAACTTGTTATCTTTATATGAGTGCAAAAGTGTTAATATCCTTAAAGGTCAGAGCCTTGAGAATAGGCTCTCCTGTCAATTTCTGGCTAAAGGCAACATTCTTTTGCAAAAGGTGCAGAGCTGGCAAGACTAAGCCTAGAAAACAGGGCTCAGGGTTAAAGCCAAAAGAACAGATCTCATATGGAGTCAAGATCTGTTCTTTTCTATTACAATTTTTTTGCATGCAGCCGTCCATTTTACCCAGCACATTTATTGAGGAGACTGTCACCAGCATTCATTGACTTCAGAACCTCACCTCCCATCTTCACAAAATCTCTCTTCATCTTATTAAAGAATGAATTCAGGAATCAAAATTGGCAAGATTTTTTTTCGCAAGTTCTTAAACTGTGGCAAGATACACATAACAGAAAATGTATCACCTTAACCACTTTTAAGCGTGCAGATCACTGACGTCAACTTTCACGTTGTGGGACCATCACCACCATCCAACCCTGGAACTCTGTTCATCTTGCAAAACTGAAACTCTGTACCCATTAAACACTAACTCTCATTTCCTCTACTTACAACTCATTGGGCTTTGGCCTGAGCAACTGGAGAGACTGTGGTCCCCTCCCTTCTCCTATACTTATTACTGCCGTTCATCTTTTGGTGGCATTTCCCTTGATTTGACCACACTGTCCTTCAATGCTTATTTTAACCCATGTTATAAATATTGCTAGTTGGGCTCAGACATGGTGGTTTACTTGGGACAGCCACCTACATACAACCCATGGTGATTTTTAGTTTCAGAATTTTCCTAATGCCTACTGCAGGGTGCTGGTGTTTCTCATCCCCTAGTGGCCAATGTTTAGTTAGGGTCAGTCATCTAAAGTGAGCATCTAATCCCTAAATTCACTCTAAAAGTCATGATTCCCACGGCTACGACTGCAAAAAAGACAAAGGAAATTTAAAATATTAAGGGGTTTACTGTCCCGATTATCATTTGTTTAAGAACTTTCAGGTTGCAAAGTGCTTTTTTTTTTTTTTTAACCATACATTGTCACATTGCATCACCTCCACAAACCGTCTAAGGTAGTTATTTT